>NC_068403.1:24764815-24787315 GCF_023724105.1 Carassius gibelio | reverse complement strand
TGTAAAAAAAAAAAAAAACGGGCGTGTCTCCACATGATTCAAGTGGTCATTCATTTTAATATTTTCAATATAATATTTAAGGTTAAGTATAGGCAATAGTTTTTGAGATGCTTGCTTTAACAAGCATATAGTTTTGCAGACTGAGAGATGTGGCTTGTACTGAAAAGTGAAAAAAATTGTGATAAAGTGGAACGCTACAAGAAATATAATAATGATCTTGTACACACAATGGCAGTCCAAAGCCTTGCACTTTTGAGTCAGTCACGCTAGTCAAGAACCCTTGAATTGCAATGCAAGTCCCAGACAACAGTTAACAAGATCTTGAGAGGCAGCAATGGCTGGTAGGAGAAAAGCAGGACTGGTCAGGCCTGAGCTAGGAACAGTTCAAGTGCCCGAGTGCAGACCGGTTGCATGGTAACTGTTGGATGAAGAGCCGAAGAGCATACGATGATGTGTTACTGTAGGAGAAACGCTCCGCACAATGACACAAATGTGTGGAGTGGGCTCTCTGGTTTGCGTCGAGTGCCAGAAATCTCGAGTGGTGACTGGAGATGGCGACTGACTGCGAGTGGTGAGTTGGCAGCGGTACGGGAGGAAGGGTCCATCTGCACACATGCTGCCAAACAGAGGAAATGACAAACTAAATATGGTTCCAATAAAGTGTTAGAAATACCTCCTTCAGATGGACAAAGGTTGAGGCAAAACTTGTATGAGCATTGATGACAAAATCACTAATTAACACAGGATTGTATAAGACATTGCATCCAAGAGAATGCATAAATAATTGTATGTCAGCCAGAGGAGGTGAATGAATCAATGAATGAATGAGATTTGAAAATAGATGCTGCTTGTCCACGCAAAAGTCGCTGCCATTATGCTAGGATGTTTAAAGTAGTTGCTAGAGCATTTCTGAGTGGTTGCTAAGATGGTTTTGAATACATTTTCATTCAATGCAAGCCTAAAAGGTTTTATCTGGCTATTTTATTGTCTGTCCAAGCAAAATGGTCTAACCACAAAAGGTGCAAAACAAAACAAAACAAAACATTCCAAAAGAAATACATTTTGTGGATTAAAAAAATGCTATTTGAATGTCAATAGTGTAGCAATGCATGATGCATGAAGCACAGATGTCAATGTCTTGCTATTGGTTAACGTTACCATACCGAAATCTTTTTCACACTAATATAAAACTCCTGATCACACAAATGTTGATAAAAAAAGACGGCGTTTCTATCGACCGATGTTATGCAACTAAACGTCTTTTTTTTTCCTCTCACAATAAGTCATGACAATGGATTTTAGCAGGGTTATGTAGCATTATATTTAATCGATGGAGACGTATGCGTGTATCTTTACAGAAGTAATGTGAAGAGGCGCTTCTGTGACACTTCTAAGACATGCCGCGGTGCGGCTGGTATACAGAGCAATGACTAGAGTGGCCGCGATCAGCTCTGGTAGCCATGTTGGAGCTGTAATGCAGTGTAAATAAGGAGTTATAAAAACATTTATGGCAAGGGAAGCCCTTTATACTTGAGATCGGATGAACGTATGAAGTGTTTCTTGAAGGTTATAGTACGTTGAAGTATTTTACGTTTTTATGTACATCATTTGACCTAAAAATTGCAAAAATCCCATATTAAATTTATATATGGGAGTTTGCGAAATAGACACGTTTCCATTTAAATGAGTTTAAATTTGCACAATTTGAAGGGTAGTAGAAACACAGCTAATGACACTTTTCCAAAACTTTCTCTCTCTCTGTTCTTCTCTGGTGGAATGAGCTGCCAACCTCAAACTGAACTACTGAGATCATCAGATCTTTCAAGAAGCAGCTGAGGACACCTTTTCTGCCAACACTTAACTACCCTAAAAACCCTTAAAACCAATGCACTTACCTCTTCTTTCTCTTCTTTGCATTTCTCCTCTGCTCTACCTTTATTCCTAATGTACTGTAGCTTTCTAATAAACGTGGCATTGTATACTGTGAATATTGTTTGCTCTATGACAAATTGTCACTTGTGTCACTTCTAATTTTATAAATGTAAATGAGTTTGGAGTTCATAAAGTGGACATAAACAGGAAATACAGAATTAAGGTACTGAATATGAAGCACTTCCATTGTGATAAAAAAACAACAATAGCACCAAAACTATAGTCAGATCTAATTGACATTTTCCAAGAAATATAATCATATACTCAAATTGCAGCAGAAGTCTAATTTAAGTAAAACTACATTACCTGAAATCATTTTCAATAACTAATAAAGCTGTTCTATTATTCTGCCAACACAGAAAAAGGTTTATACATCGCTAAAAACAAAAGCAGCGATACCTATACAGGAATAACTGCGTTAAATTACACACTGAAGTTCATTATAGGTGAACAACAGATAATGAGGTTTTTTTTTTTTTTTTTTGCTTTTTAATGCACTTCCATTTTTAGTTTCTCATAAAAACTAAGAGAGATGTAATTTTTTTTGACATCCCATGAGTCAAAACCAGAGTAGCATGGAAACCAAAACGTGTTCTCTGACATGAGTTTTGATAGAAGAGTGAAAATGAAAAACAACTTTTGCTCTCCTATCGTGTTTGCATGCAATACACAAAAGACATTACGTTTGCTTGTACGGGGGAGTAACAAGCCAAATCAGGGTTGTAATTTAATTTCTAAAAAAAGGAATTACAGGGCAGATTTCTAAATAAGGTGTTGGAGTGAGAGGGGAATTGTTCATTTGTGTGGCACCTGCTTCAGTCTGAAGCCCAGGAGTATTCCAGGACAGATAATTCCACACATTCACACGGGATGTTATTATAACTTCGGTGAGGTTAGAGGAAGTCACCACAGCAATTACTCACCTCCCACCAGCCTCATTAAACCTCTGACCAACCACGGCTCCTCGTCATACACACAGCGCAACGAGACGGCCAATCAGGGAGCAGACAGGCGGCATGCCACCACCCACACAGTGACAGGGTACTGAGAGGTTGTCTGTCTGAGCACCTGAAATACATTTGTTTATTCACAATGTGTCGCCTGGCCAGACGGGGAGGAGGCTCGTCTCTTCTCTGCGAGATGGAGAGGAGGGCAGGGCTGAACTAGCGCTGAAGACGGCCTCGCTTTCAGGGACTGTGATCATATGCTGCTTTTAGTTAATGTAACCGTTTGGTGATTTAGGGGGAAAACGCCTGCTGAATGATGGAGTGTTGCTTTTTGTAGCCGTAGGATCATCCTTAGTGCTATTTTATAGATAAATCCTGTCACGAAACCACAGTAAAAAGGTACAATTAAAGGGATAGTCCACCAAAAAAAAAAAGACAATTCAGTTATCATTTACACACCGATGTGACATTTGAAAGTTGATGCCTTTTTTTCTTACGTGCAGCACAAAGAGAGATATCAGGTAGAACGTCCAAGCTGCTCTTTTCCACACAATGAAAATGAATGGGGACTGGGGTTTCAAATATGACCGGAAAAGGATTTAAAAAAAATAGTCCTTTGTGCTCAAATATATTAGAAATAATTTAACAATTTCAGGAGGAAACGCCCATCTGATCTTCCAATGAATACCAAGGTATAAAAACCAGAATCTTACCTTCCTGTTGTTAGTTCTTTCAGCATCCCTTCTCCTCCCCTATATATATATATATATATATATATATATATATATATATATATATATATATATATACATACACACACTGTACAGTACTATATATATATATATATATATATATATATATATATATATATATATATATATATATATATATATATATATATATATATATATATATATATACACACACTGTACAGTACAGACCAAAAGTTTGGACACACCTTCTCGTTCAAAGAGTTTTCTTTATTTTCATGACTATGAAAATAGTAGATTCACGCTGAAGGCATCAAAACTATGAATTAACACATGTGGAATTATATATGGAATTATATTCATAACAAAAAAGTGTGAAACAACTGAAAATATGTCATATTGTAGGTTCTTCAAAGTAGCCACCTTTTGCTTTGATTACTGCTTTGCACACTCTTGTCATTCTCTTGATGAGCTTCAAGAGGTAGTCACCTGAAATGGTCTTCCAACAGTCTTGAAGGAGTTCCCCGAGAGATGCTTAGCACTTGTTGGCCCTTTTGCCTTCTGTCTGCGGTCCAGCTCACCACCTAAACCATCTGGATTGGGTTCAGGTCTGGTGACTGTGGAGGCCAGGTCATCTGGCGCAGCACCCCATCACTCTCCTTCTTGCTCAAATAGCCCTTGATGCCTTCAGTGGGACTCTACAATTTTCATAGTCATGAAAATAAAGAAAACTCTTTGAATGAGAAGGTGTGTCCAAACTTTTGGTCTGTACTGTGTGTGTGTGTGTGTGTATATATATATATATATATATATATATGTATATGTATATATATATATATATATATATATATGTATGTATCTTCCAGTACAACCAGGTGTAAAAAAAGTCATAGTAGGCCTGTTGCACTCCTCTTTCCTGTCTGAAGTTCCCTTGTCTGAATGAGAACTGATGCACAATCAAACTTGAATTTCAAGAAAGGAAATTCATTCTTACAAACTTAATTTTTTGTAACTTGTGTATGTAACATCAGTCATTTTTCATATATTTCTGAGATGTAGTTACAAACTTTATTGGAATCATTCAGCTCCCCTGTGAACCAATAGGAAGACAGCAAGAAAAAACTGAGAAAGAAAGTGCAAGAAAAAAATAGCCTGTGAGATTAAGAAAGGATGAAAGAATATTGACTTAATATTGAGCAATTAAAGTGTGTCTCATCCCCGGTTGTTTAAACACGGCGTCCCCATGCACAGCCTGATGAATCTGCCTCTAGATCCCGCCGGAGCGGAGCGCTGATGACTAACATGATATTTTTACTCAGTAATTATGTAACTCATCGGAAACGCAGCACAAGTGTGAAGCACATGGAAGGTGCAGATACGGTCCACGCGATCCAGGAATTGTTTGCCCACCAAAGTGTTTCTGACACCTTTTGCTTTGCACATTATGTCCAGGATTGTCCATGCCAAAGCGCTGCTTTAAGCAACCTTTATTTTAAGGCTTTGTTCTTGGTAATATTCAGATTAAATACATTGACTTGCATGAACAGGCTTGAAGATTCATTATATCAAAGAAGAACGTTCATGAAGTCAAAGAGGTTATAACAAGTCTGTAAAACATCAAATTAGGAGGAGACAGCATCTGCGTTTCAAAGACGTTTTTGGGAGATTTTTTGTTACCTTAATGTCAACAAGTAACCAGTGTCTCCAGTAAGAGCGAGAAGGTTTCTGACGACTAGGAGCATCAGGATCCACCATTAAAAGAGTGTATTTCTTCTCCTAGAAAGAAAGAAAGAAAGAAAGGGGTTTATCTTAAATAAATGTGAAAAACATGAATACATGAATAATTATAGAGTTAAGCATCATTATATAAAAATATAATATAATATCAGTTTAGAAACATCAGTTACTTTAACTATCCCTGAAAACCCAGCGTTTTTATTAAGTGACGTACGGAAGAAAACTTTAATTAGTTACTGATATTCTCAGAACACCTTCGATTCTCACACATTCACCAAATCACAATCTGTCTGCGAAGTTTACTTTACTTTCTCTCCCTCTCTTCTTTTTTTTTTTATGAAAAACACTTCTCCATAAACAACCTGGCACATATTTTGGGTGCTACACATTAACAATGACTGACCAACTTAATTGCTCCAACTACTCATCTTCGCAAGTCCCCTTAAAGTTGAAGAACTGGGAGAGCAGATTGAATTATTGCGTGAGCACATTTGTCATCCCTGGTGCCGAGCCCAAAATCTGCCAGACCATATGATAGCGTTATTATTATACGCCTCTCTCAAGAAAACAGTGCTGTCAATCACGATTGTTGCCATGCAACAATAGCCCCTCCCCACAACATCAAGACTGAGACGGAGACAAAAGTGAAACACTGTAGAAATTAAACCCATATGGCATATACAAGAAAATAAAATTAATGAAAAAAAAGAAAAGAAAAAAGATTAAATTAAAATGAAATAACCAAAAATAAGGGTCCATTATAAAGCATTTAAATATCAATTATAATACAAATTAAACATATTAAAAAGTCTTAAATTAAACAGTCATTTTTAAATGATTTTTTATGGTTTTATTTTTGCCAGTCCAGGAAACCAGTTTTCTGATTTCCTCTGTATCTTCAAGACAATTTATAATAAACTAATCATGCAAGCCTATGCTTAAGCAACTAAAGCATGCAAGTAAAAATCCCTGATATTCTAAGGTCTCTAGAGCCTAAAAATCCTCTGCTCACCTGACACAAAGCAATAAGCTCAAACATCCGTAAGCCTAATAATCGGATGATGTTTAAGTTTAAGTGATAGCAGCTCCAGGCGATATTCAAAGAGGCAGAACAATGCTGCCTCCTCCACGAGCTGTCACTGTAAACCCTGACTGGATCTCACTGATCTGACCCCCGTGGACAGACTAAATACCCTCCTCAGACCTGTTGCCGAAAATGTGATTTTTAGCCAAACGGCCGTGATGAAGGGCTGATGAAACCTTTGGAAGTGAATAAATAATTAGTAATACTTGCTAAACCAGCATTTAAATAAATGTTGCACAACATTCACCTTTAATTGTACCGTCATTGGGGGCTCGTCCGGGATATGGAACATAATAATTATACACAGTACACAAACGTATATTTTTATATAACTTTTATTTTGGATGCTATTAATCATGATCAATCACTCGACAGCACTAGAAAAAACACAAAACATTTCAGATTACAAGTAGCAGATCTATTGCGCTTACACTTAACACTTAGACTTAGACTATGCACAAATCTATTTTGACATCAGTTGACATATAAATTGCAATACTTGACACACACACACACACACACACACACACACACACACACACACACACACACAGTGCATTCAGAAGTCATTCAGATCCCCTTCAAAAAAATTTTCAGTTTTGTGAGGTTGCAGCCTGATACTACAATTGTTTACAATTGTCTGTAAATTTATTAAGAAAATACTGAAATATCACATTTACATAAGTATTCAGTACTTAGTTGAAGCACTTTTGGCAACAATTACAGCCTTGAGTATTTTTGGGTATAATGCAACAAGCTTTGTACACCCGGATTGGTGGATTTTCTTCCACTCTTCTATGCAAATACTCCCAAGCTCCATCAGGTTGTATGGGGATCACCGATGGGCAGCCAAATTTTGGTTCTCCAGAGAAGTTTGATAGGGTTCAAGTCAAGTCTCTGGATGGGTCACTCTTGGACATTCACAGAGTTGTCCCTAAGCCACTCCTTTGCTGCCTGAGGTCCTGAGTAACAGGTTTTCATTGAGGATATCTCTGTACTTTGCTCCATTAAGCTTTCTGTCAACCCTGACCTGTCACCCAGTCCCTGCCGCTGAAAACAGCCCCACAGCATGAGGCTGCTACGAGCACACTTTACTTTTGGGATGATACAGTACTCTGCAGGTGATGAGCAGAGCTGGTTCCTTCAAACATGATTATTGGAATTGAGGTTCATCAGACCAGATAATCTTATTTCTTAGAGCCGTAGGGTAATTTAGATGCTGTTTTATAAATTCCAAGTGTGTATTTATTTGTCTTCACTGAGGAGAGGATTGAGTTTGGCCACACCAACATACAAGCCCAGATCAGTGGAGTGTTGCAGTGATGTTTGTCCTTCTGTAGGTTTTTTCCATCTGCATATATGATCATAGAGCTCAACTAGAGTGACCATCAGGTTCTTGGTCACCAGTCTAAACAAGGCCATTGTTCATCAATTGATCAGTTTGGCTGGATGACCAGCTCTTGGAAGAGTCCTGGTTTTGCCAGTGTAGGGGACTGAAGACTGAATGCACTGTGTGTGTGTGTGTGTATAATATATATATATATATATATATATATATATATATATATATATATATATATATATATATATATATATATATATATATATATATATATATATATATATATGCATGTGTGTCATTCAAATATTGCAATTTATATGTTGACTGATATGTTGAAAGATTGGAGATCTGTGATTGGCTAAAATGCTCGGAGATCTAACAAAACTTACATTTTTAAATATGCATTTAAAAGCAGGCATGTATCAGCAGATAACGGAAGTACCAATACCTTTGACAACACTACTATATTCTATATATTTACATTTTTCACTGACATAAGAGTGTGCTATATTATACAGTACATACCGTTTAATGAATTATTGTATGTATGTGTAATGTTTACTTGCAAAAACAGTTTGATACTTGCATATTACATATGCGTGTGTGTACTTTTATTTATAGGGTTGCACACTTGTCCGCTAAACGTTCATTGTAAAGTGCATTTTAGTGTCAAATGTCTTTAATTTCTTTTTACTAATTGCCTGACAAGTTGTAATTATATTCCATGGTAAATGACAGCATGCCACCGATACTGTTAATAGGGCTAATGTTGTATTTAAATGCAAGAATATTCCTTTAATAATTTGTCTAGAGTACTTCAATGTACATTCTTTTTTTTCTGTACATGCTTTGTGTACAGTTTCAAAACTTTCACGATGGTGAATACATCCAAACTTTTATTCGTTACTCTGGTCTCAACAATCATATTATTGTAACATCAATACACTACTGACATTAGGACCTATTTTCAGTGTTTCCCCTAATAAATGTGGAGAAAGCACATGCATTATGTGGGTGTGTGTCGCTGGGGTAGAGAATATATGTGTGTATGTGTATAATTAATGTGCATTTAGACAGATGGAGGAAGCAAATGCAGATGAAAGAGAGGACAGGGAGGGAAGGTGTGAAGAGATGGAGTCTTCCTCCCACCACCTGGGACAGGGTATGGTCTAGGTGTACTCAAAAACAACATCATATCTTACTATTTTTGGATTTAAATCGTTTTCATTTGTCTTTCATTATCAAGTTCTTATCATTGGTGGGCATCAAACTTGTTTAAGATGCACTTAAGTCATGTAGGGACCAGAATGTCCTAGTGATCAAGCAGAACACAATAACACACACTCCACAGCAACATATTTACACTCCCTGAAAAAAGATTCCAGAAAGACAGTGGCTCAAAATCACGTATTCACGTCACTTTGATTGTCATTTCCTTTTAGAGATTTCACAATAGCATGTTTTATACTGTATCTTATGCTATAACGCAATTATTTTAAATTATGCTCTGCTGGAGCCATGGCCTAGCTGTTAACATGCTTCAGATTTTAAGGACCAACAGTGTCCCTAGAGGGAAAAATGGTTTATAATGCTGGTTAACCAACAATGGAAATAAGTCCCCTGGTGCGTTTCAGTATTTGGACGGTGTCTTGGGCTTTTTCTTCTAGTTATTACCGCTATGTTCGGTTGCATAATAAACTGCACCTGGGAATTCATACATTTTGGACTCCTGTAGCCTCTAAGGGCTGGTTCACAGTTTTTTGCTTTGAAAAACACAAGACACAGCAAAGGAATAGGGAATAAATGCACAGCCTTGAAATGCATATTTAAAAGTTTAACTTATTTGCTTTAAGAATGCTGTGCCATGCACAAGATGCGAGTGTAATGGTCAAACACGTCCATCTGGCAAGTTTACGTTGAAAAACAATTGAAAATCAACACAGTAGTATGGAAATACAGTATATCAGTGATCTCACAGTTTTCTATGTTTGAGGCCAACAAAATGTTGGCGTCACAAACCAGGATTTGGAGATCGGTCTAGGGTTTCTGTTGTGTGTAAAACACAAATCATTTATAAACTAAAATAAAGTGAACTTTAAAAAAAAAAAATACCCCAAAAATAATAATTCATGAATAATATAAATAAAATAAATCTATTTAAATTTCTTATACATTTTTTTATTTTAAAGAAAAAAAAAAAAAAAAACATGATCTTATTTTAGCTTTGTGAAATTATTCCAACTAGGGCTAGATAAAAGATTGAGAACGCAAATGCACTCTCTGACAGTAGGTGGTGCTTATGGAACAGCCGCAATACAACTTTTCCTTGGTTACTGCTCTAAACAAAGCAGTGCTGCGCTTATAAACACTACTTTAATATGCATTAGGGCAAAATGTAAAACAAAATTTACCATCAGTCTTTTAGTTCCCCTTGAGATACATTCATAGAAAACTCCACCCACAATTTTACCATGAATCAATTTTAAACTCAGGGTGCATTGTTACATAATTAATACAAAGTTGCTTTTTGTTCACAATATGATCTATACCACATGTAGAAAATAGGTTGAAATTTCATTAATGAAGATGCATTACCTCATACACACTAGACTTGAAGACTAACTACTCCATAAAATCAACTGAATTTTACAGTACTACAGATAATCCTAACTATTTATAGTTTTAAATGTTGGCATCACACCAGAACACAAATAAAAGCTCACATCAGGGGTTCTGATTCCTGCCTGGAGGTCTTTTGAAGACTGTAGTATGATAGAAGGCATTTGATTCTGAAACAGCGAACATGGACATAAAACATGCAACATAGTAGGGTTGAGTCTGAGACATGCAGCCTGACCCATTTGACTTTAGCCATGGCTGTCAAGGCAATGTTACAGTCACAAAACTATGATAAATTGCTCACTTATTCAATTGTGAAAGTGAAAATCAATATCTTCTACCAAGAACATACAATTAATATGCTATTCTAAAAAAGTTTTCGCAACTGTAGCCTGGAAGTTAGCTTTAAGTATCAATCTTGAAGTATGCGATTTGAATTCTGCACTTGGGCACTAGTTGCACATTACTTTTTATGAGCCAATACACTAATGGAAATGGCGTTATTCCAGTAAAAAGCTGTGACAAACATGTAGGTAATGAAAGAATGGGAAAACAAAGTAGCTAAGATGAAGAGAGAAAAGAAGTACAGAGAAATCAAGGCCCCATTGTGAGTTTAGAAGTTCATGGTTTATCCCTGACCCGATACCAAGCCACGTTGAACATTCAAAAGCCTATAAATATCCATTCTGCTTTATCCTTCCCTCTCTCTCCATAAACACACACAAACACACACTTGGGACCCGCAGCTAACACAACACAATCAATCCCAAATCCCTCTTTAAGCAGTGAAAACACTTGAACTGGGTGGGTAATTAACAGGTATCTGTGTTGTGATTAAGGCTTAAGGATCATCGACTGTAGCTTAGCGCAAGGTTAGCCGATCAATGAGTAAATACAGGGGAAATTGGCCCATTAAAAAGAGCACCAGATGAATACTGATCTCAAAAATGGAGAACAATTACATCTAACAAATGGTGGAAAAAGTTTCCAAGATCTTAAATCCTAGCAAACCAAGAAAGCGTATTTTGGTATTATAGATTTAAAGTTGATCGTTAAAATGTGCCAATGATTCCCAAAAGAGCTGAGACGAATGGAATAACAAATATTCTACATTCCATTGTGCATGTGTTAATCAACTATCTAGTTCTCCATTATATGTACTGTATCAGTAAATTGTGAACACAAAGGACAATGATGCACCAAGCATTGACCTGCAATACTTTATATTATTATAAATTTGCCACCAATTGGCCTAAACATAAAATAGTTATGAATTGTCAGTAGACTGTGTTGGCAAGACTGACAGTGCTCAGCATTGAAATGTAACAAGCAATATTCTCTTCGTATCCTTTACTATCATGCCGTTTTGTAAAAAGCACTCAGTTATTGATAAACTTTTTCATTAATGTCACAGTATTCCTTCTGCACATTTATTTTTGGCTCAGTCTTGACTTAATCATGACACAGCACTGAAAATTAGGGAGCAGTACAGAGACCACCTGAGGACACTTGCAAACAGGAGAGTTTATCAGGTTTGGAGACAAGATAGGGGAAAATGAAGTGAACAGTATTGGAAAAAAGACAAAGGGATGCAAAAGGACAGAAGAAGAAAAGACAAAAGAAGTGGACAGAGGAGTAAAGCACAGGTTTGGAGAGGAGGGTTGGTTTGGGCTGCTATCGGGAGAGGGAATGGGATGGGGCTTTTCTCAGGGGTCAAAGGGGTTTGAGGTCAGAGCAGGGGCAGTAATTGAATCCAGTCTGTGGTGGAAAAAAGGACAGTGGAAATGCTGATTAAACTGGGACAGGAAACACACACACACACACACTTGAACACCTCTGTTTTGCTCTGACCTCATTTCTCTCTCTCTCTCTCTCACACACACACACACACACACACACACACACACACACACACACACACACACACACACACACAAAGAACATTTAGGGTTAGGAAAGATGTTGCATACGGTCTTTGTTGGTCTGTACCTTCAGATATCTTTGCCTAATGAGTGATTCAAAAATAAAACCAAGACACAGGACGAGCTTCATCTATTGAAAGTGAAACACTGGCTACTTATAACTATAAAAATTGTAGTCCACTTAGTTCAACAATCTAGATCTATATTTATTCTCATTTATATCTTAAATATCAATTAAATTTTACAACCAGGACTGGTGTTTCAGCAACACATTATTATTATTATTTTCTAGGAATCTGTATAGAACTCTTTTTGATACAATGACAAAAAAAAAAAAAAAACACTGAAACATTAAGACAGACACTAAAAAGGTAAAAAGGTTTGAAAACAAAAAAAGTAAAAAAAAAATTCTAAAATAGCAGCTGTGATTGCCAGAAATTTTACAAAAAAAGCTTAATTAAGCTTCAAGTTCTACATAGTATTAAAATAAAATTTAATAAAGTAAAGCATTTTACTAGAGTTGAATGTACAGTAAAAAAAAACAAGTAAAATAATATTTATATACAAAAAAAATCAGTATTTGTCTACTAATCCACTAACAACAACCATCTGAAAAAAACAGGTGGAAATGAAAAAAACCACATGTAAACTCAAAGCTCATCATAAATAGCTTTTTCACAAGCTTAAATAAATAAATGTAATAAACATTAATTTGAACATTACTCTAATGTACAAAGCTGATAACAAAAGACTAACAAGAAACAGTTATTTTTAATGAAAAACATCAAATCAATAATGAATCATGTGAATTCTGTACAGTTTTTCACTTCAAATTTTAAGATAACTTATTATTTTCCACAAGTTTTGTACTGTAAAATTACATTGGATCCATCAAAGTGTTAAACCGTAATTAATCACAGATGTCAAATTTAATTTGCAATTATTTAAAATTATCACAACAAAACATGTTATTCCAGGTGTGAAATCAATGCTATTGCTGCTATTAATTCTAAATGCTATTGTTTGTTTGATTTTTGTTTTTGTTTTTTGCCTATAATAAGTTTAGGCATCTAAAAGTGTCAATCAAAATTGAGAGCTACTGCAAAAAAGACTTAAAAATTCTCAAAAAAAACTCAAAAAATTTAAAATTATGTTCTATGCTTCACATAAAAGTTCTTGAAGGACAAGAGCATCTCTTCTTTTCAATTCCTCAAAGGATTTCTTACAGGTTGGCAACATAGCAAATATTCAAAGGTTCACTTCTTTATAGTGAACCACGTTACAGATATCCAGTCTTGAGCTTTAACTATTCTATAATCCATTCCCAAAATACCATGTTTACTGTTGAGGAACAAAAACCCTGATGTCATGTACGACAGTCAGACATATTGTCCACATTTACAAAGACAGTTGCAGATTGTACACAGCATGTATGCTTGAATTTAGCATTTGCAAATGCTCATTTGTGTGTGTGTGTGTGTGCGCGTGTGTGGGATAGACTGAATGGTCATGGGCTCTCATAAGCAGAGCTCCTGCCAGGCCACCACCCACCGCTATAACCTGAACTTCATATCATCTTGCGCAAAAAGGCTCTAGAGATGCAAACACAGCACGTCAAAAAGTGATTACAGTTATTACTGAATGGCTGTGGGTGACATGAGTGTGGTTCCTTAAGTGTTTGTTCAGCTATTCGTCTCTTACTAACTAACATGGCATGGCAGGGGCAGGAGTGGACGCACAGAGCAATCAGCATTAGAGATGCCACAGTGAAGAGTTAATAATGCAGAAACAAACATGTTTTCAGCCTGAAAAAACAGAATGGACGGTATAAAGTCATATAGGGTAGGTGGAGAAAGAGGGAAAATGTGTAATTGTCATGATACGCTGCAAGAAGAAACAAAGAAGACATGGATACAAAAAAAAAAGTGATTTATTAAATCCAACACACGGGGTAAATCCACACTTGGAAGGGAAGGAAGACACATACACAGCTGGTAGACACAACAAAGGATGAATGCAAAAACAGGAACTAAATACATGACTTAACAAGGCAATTGGGAGGAACACAGGTGAACAGAATGTATAATTAAGAGACAACGAGGACAGGAACAGGAACGACTAAATACCTACCCGTCCCTCACTCTGTTGGTTCTATGGTTCTAATGTCAACATTTGACTGTCTTAGTTGTTTTTTCCCTCATGTACATGATAAATTCAATGTACATGAGGGAGAGAAACAACTAAGACAGTCAAATCTTGACATTAAGGAAGGAACCAGGCAGATGACAGGAGGGACTTGGAACATGTGGCACAGGTGGAACCCAGGCCACAGCCATAATGGTGACCCACGGTGGAGCCGATGGAGGGAGGAGCCATGGAGGAGGAAGGGTTGATGACTCAGGGGGGCGACCAACAGCGGTGGAGCAGGTGGTGGAGGAGCCCCAGGAGAAGACAGAGAGCCGATGAGCCAGGGTGATAGGGAGGATCCAGAGGGCAAAGGAGACTGAGGCGGAGGCAGGGATCCAGAAGGAAGTGGTGAAGCCGGAGCGACAGACGATCAAGGAAGAGCCAAAGGGATGGAGGAGCCTGACTGAGCAAGAGGGACAGAGGGACGAGGCACAGCCAGAGGAGTGGAGTACCCAGGTGATTGAAGGTTTACGGCAGACCAAAGCAGAGCCAGAGGAACGAGGGAGCCCAGTGGAGCCGATGGATTGATGGGGCACTGCAGAGAGGAGCAGGGAGCCATGGTGGAGCCACTGCGTCAACCGGGCCGAGGTGGAGTTTGGGTATCAGAGGCTGCAGGCGGAGACCAGGGATTCTGAAGACACTGTGATGATTGAGGATGGCAGTACTGCGGACCTTGCACCGTATTGATGGTGGGCTGAGAGCGAGCAGAGGGGCTGCCAGATGACAGCGGTGATGGAGGCAGGAGAGGGTGGGTGGGCAAGCATTTGTGAGCCTCCAGGATTAACTTGGGACCAGTAGCCCTCTCAAGGCTGGACATGGGAACAGGAGCCTTCTCTGGGCTAGACATGGGAACAGGAACTTTCTCTGGGCATTCTCCCAAATCTTTTTCAGCTCACCCTCAGCCATGGTACACTGGGCTCCTCTCCTCAATTCTCTGTCCACGGCTTTTTCCCCAGACGGCACCTTGTCCGACGATCCGTGAGGCTCTTGCTGTGTGGCGAGCCTCAGCTCTGTCACACTCCAATGCAATGTCTCATCAGGCTGCGATGGGCTCTAGTTCTCGGTCATCATTGGGCCTGGGCTTTAGCTTTGAGTAGTAGGGGAGATGGTGGGCTGGGGTCTTGGTCTGGCCATGTTCTGGATCGGCATAGACATTCTCCAGACACTGCATGATTGCTTCCCTCCAGCTCAGTCCAGTAGTGTCATTGAAAACAAAAATGGGAGAAACAACCAAATATCACTTTTTAGGTCGGGTCTTCTGTCATAATACACTGCCGGAAGTAAACGATGGAGCCATGGATAAACAAAACCATCATTTATTATATCCAACACACAGGGTAAATCCACACTTAGTAGGGAAGGAGAATACACAAACAACTGGTAGACCTGACCAAGGAGGAACACACAGACTGGGACTAAATACATGACTTAACAAGGCAATTAGGAGGAACACAGGTCAACAGAATGCTTAATTAAGAGACAACGAGGACAGGAACAGGAACGACCAAATAAGGGCAGCTTAGGGTGAAACACAACAAAGACAGTCCAATCCTGATGGTAATAGTATATATTAACATGTACATACACATACATACATACATACATGGACCTATATATTTATTGCAAACTTTTGACCGGTAATGCATATATCTTATTCTGTTTATATTCTGTAGTTAAATTTCAGCATTCTATCAATAGTTTGGACATAATTTTTTACATCCAATGTGCGGAGAAATCTCTTTATTATGGACATCTAATGGCACAAGTACATATAGCATATTTAGTTCTTACAAAACACATGGTGAAACTCGCCTTGAAAACATTCATACATGCATCACATATGCAAACTCTCTCTTTGTCTTTTCCTCACTCAGACTGCTTTATTTAAGATTCTCTGCCTCTCCCAAGGGCTAACCTCACCCTCCAGCCCTAAGACAACTATATTTATCCCATTCTGTAGCCCACACAGCCTCACACACATGCATACACTTTCTGAGGGGGAAAAATGAATAGTGGATATTGTTGTTAAGAACACAACACTGAGATACTTCAGGAAAATCAAAGCCAATTTATTATTAACACACAGTTCTCAAACAGATCCAGTAGAGAAGACACCATCTGGACTATGATAAGAAAGCGAAATAACAGATTCAAGAGCGATAAAAATCACAGAGCAATGTGAAATATTGTTCTTTTGTTAAAAAAGTACATTAACACCTTTATGTTGATTGTCTCTGTGTGCCCATGTGATCTGATCATAGTTCCAGTGCTTGGCAGAGGCCTGAGAGCTTGAATGTGGCCTCCGTACAAAATTTACACAAGCTTGTTTACACTATTGCTGATCCAACACTAGTGTTACTAAACCAGAGAGGTCGCATCTACAACAGAAAAACTGAACCATGTCAAGTGGACATTTTATTTGTGTTTTTAATCAGAGGGGAAAAAATAAACTGTTGTTTATAATTTTATTATAACCACTTTGCAGCTTTAAATGATTAATGCAAGATGACAAGTATTTACAATGCACATATCACTGTACAGTAACCTAAAAAGCATTGGACACTTAAGTCACACATAAGAACATATGATTGTCATCAGTGTTGCGGAAAGGTATGCGTTACTCCATAAAAAGTATTACTGTAAATACTTAGAAAGTAATGCGTTACATGCAATTTGTATTAGCCTACTTTTTGTCACCTAGGCTCAGGTTGGATAAAACCAAAAAAACAAAATGTTATATTTTTGGCAACTGTAAAGACCCTATCATACCAAAAGGTAAATTAATAAGCCTCAGGCAGAAGGAAGCTGCACCTCACTCCCACAGGGACAGGTCAGTGAATAAATGGCTATTTGAAAAAGTAACTCAGATATTTCAATGTAAATGTAAATTTAAAAGTAATGTGTTGCTTTAATAGTTACTTGAAAGACATCTGTAGGAATGTAACAATGTTATCAATATTTTGATATCGCGATATTATCATGGTCACATGATGATATGAATTGATAGGTCTTCCAGAAAAAAAGTGTAGTTTTTAATAGGGTGGTTGACTGTTTATTTTTTCTAGGCTTGATTGTGTTTTTGGGGTGCAGTCTAACGTGTTAATGATTCGTTTTGAATAAAACACATTTTTCACAGAATTTACCTTTATTCCAAGCCGCTCTGTCACTTCTCATATAAACGCGCTGCTGATTTCGTTTTTTTTTATTATTATGAAAGTCTGTTGCTCACTGGCTCTGAATACACATACTGTAAAGTCAAACCATGGGTCACAGGAGGGGATGCTCCCGATCAAATTATTTAGGCTAAGCATCAACATTCACAAAACAATGTCCACGGTTATTTTTAACAGAAAAGGCAACAAGTTCGTAATCATGACTTTATAAATGGGAAATAGGAAGTTTCTGATAGCACGTGAAGACAGCAGAAAAGCACTCTCGCTCAGCACAGTGGAATGCATCATTTTGTTAACTTTGTGCTTTATTATTTTGAGTCGTATGTGACACAGTACCACACAGCCCTCTCACAATATATTGCTTTACAGATCTATCGCTTTTGCTGCTCAGCAATATTCACGCAATCATTCAGCACGTATCATAAGTAGGTTATGGCCTAAAAATCAATTATTTGTAATATATTATTTTGTTTCGTTTTTTTTTTTGCCAAGGTTTGTACTGTAAATATGATTGACTATCAGCAGTTATTTTATCCATGTTCGTAACATTTCTTACTAGGGTTGGGTATGGTTTGAATTTGATCGATTCCGATTCTTATCGATTCCTAGTATTGATTCCAATAAGATTAAAAATCCAATATAAAAAAAATTAAGTCAAACATTTAGATGTCAAATATTTTTACAAAGCATTCTGTTGCAGCTGATTTACATGAGCAAAAATCAGCAGAAAAAATCGGAATTTTGCCTGTGATAAAAAAATATATACCATAGCAAAAACAGCTAGATTTATATAAATTTCAAATATTAAAGTGTTAAAGACAAGTAATATAGTAATAAGAAAGAAACAAACAAATCAATTAGCAATATCATAAATAAATACAACTAAACTAAATTTCAGATACAGAAACTGTAATTAAAATTTTAAAAACACTGCATAGTTTTCTTTTTTTAAATAATATAAAGATTAATCCAGTAAAGTTATTAAATATATTCAGTCAAGATCAGTGAATGATTTTCTTTTGTTCTTTGATTAACATTAATGACAGGCAGTGAGTTTATTAGGCTGTTGTATCAAAAATACTGCATATGTGTGTTTTCTTCCTCATCTGTTAATGTTCACGTAAGACAAAAACGGCTGCGTTTATGATGATATACTGATTAGTGATGTGTCGTTCGTGAACGAATCGTTCTTTTTGAACGAATCTTTTAGGTGAACGAATCGTTCTCATTCACGCTATCCACTGACTCATATTTCTCGTTCAGTGAAGTTCCTCCCTCCACAGCAGTGCGGCGCTATAAGCAGCGCATGCACAGCACGGTGAACCGGGTAACAAGTATTTCATCCTGTCAAAGAATTACTTAACCTCGAGCCAATAGCCTTCGAGTAGGAGATGTGACAGAGTATGTGATTTGTTGAATGTAGTGAACGAATACGCCCTTCAATGAACGAGTTTCATATGAGTCTGAACTAGATCTAGAGATCTTATAATTCGTGAACGAAATGACTGAACTGGTACCCATGTCATTCGTGAATGAGTTGAATGAGCTGATACATCTCGTTCGTGAATGAAATGACTGAACTGGCACACATGTCGTTTGTGCACGAGTTGAATGATACATCTCGTTCGTGAATGAAATGACTGAACTAATACACACATGTAGTTCGTGAATGAAATGAACTAGTACATTATCTCGTTCGTGAACGAAATGAATGAGAGTAAACCGGGTTAATCTGCCATTTAGCATGTCAATCTCGCAAAAATGCAAAGCGCAGTTATAGGTACTGTACTCATATGTTTGTTTTGATATTTACCAACCGATTTATGAATGTGAATATATAATATACAAACTGTCTGACTAAACAATTAAAATGCTAATTAGGCAAGAAAACCTTGTGCTTTGTTCATCTGAACAACTTAATTAGACTTTATATATTGAATGCGATTATACACACATTTTAATAAAGCCAGATCAGTTTTTGTAACTAATGAATACGTTCGTTGACTTAAGACATAACACATAATACACTATTTTGCCACCTGCTGGCTTATTTTGTGTAATACGAAGAAAGTTTCAGATTCGAAGATTCATTTTTTTGAATGAATCAGTGAACGATTCTGAACGAATCATTTTGATGAACGAACTGAAAATGAACGGATCTCTAGAAAGAATCATAATTTCCACCACTAATACTGATGTAGTTTTCTGTGTCGTAGTTCCGACTCGGAACCACCTTTTCTACAGTTAAAATACACAGAACAGTCTGAGAATGGACACAAACTGGGAACCCACAGTGCGACCGCCGACCGCTGCTTTCTGTGCACGTGCTTCTGCTTCATGTGCGCTGCACACAAACATGCTATAATAATTTTTGAGATTCTAAGCTACTTTAGTGATAAATCACAGGACAGCGCTGACAACTAGTTTCGGTGTTCCTCTGTGCGTGCGATCTTCATAGCTCCTGTTTATATGAGTGTTCGTGCCACAATGCAGCTGTGCGAACATGGGAGCTCGATATAAGAATACACATCTGTTCCTCTAATCGCTTGAATGTCCAAACCATAAAACAAATACAAACTGACAAAGTTTAGTGAAGACGCAAGGCTCACCACTTACACCGCTTTGCTTTTATGCCACTGACTGGAGAGCAGAGTCATGTGGTTACACACGCGCTAGTATGCTTTTAAGGGGGAAGGGTTAACAGGATTAAAAAAACAAATTAACCGACATGGGAAAATTACATCGGTTAGAGGTTATGAATTTCGGTTTGGATTATTTTTCGATTAATCGTCCAGCCTTAATCATACGATCTGCGCTCTGTTGCGGTTAGCGCTCACACTCACTGATCTATATATAGCTGAACCGTGCTCTTGCCCACCTCTTCCAACCGAGTCAGGGACTGTTAATGGAACGATTACACTAGTCAAACGAACCAGGCTTTGGGGATCAAACACGCTCTGGGACATTTAAGACTGCTTAGTGTGAGAACACATTCTCCTCCATCCTGCACACACGAGTCTCTACCTGACCAACAAGTGTTGTCCTCCACCGCATATCTTGCCTATTTCTGCACATACTTAAAAGAAACTTAATTTACAGTTATCCTAACAATGTAAATTACAACTACTAAACCTCATTATGAACATTTGCAATATGCACAGATATCTTAGCAAGTCTATCTTTTTATAACTTTTAATAAGTCATGTTTAATCTGGCTTCAATTAGGTATGACCTAGTAGAGCATTAATTAGATTTTGGTCGTGATGAATTTTAGAGTGTACTGTGGGGAATCTCACCAGTATCCCAAAAACATTCATTTTGGGCTCTGAAAACAGTTAACGACCAGTTTGAACAGTTTAAAGGTTACTGCACAATTACAGGATTTAAAGAATTAATTCAGTAGAAAGAAGACTGCAGATTACTGTAAGTACAAGAAACATGCAAATGGCACGCACAAGACAGTTTCAATGAACTCTTCTTTACAATCTATTTATTTACTTCATTATATTCTGATTATTTTCAATATTATTATGTATCTCCTCTCTTTATCTATTGACACTGATTCTCTCTCTCTCTCTCTCTTTTAAATAGTGTACGTCTTGCTCTAAAAACACATATAAAAAAGAAGAAAATTTAAAAAGAAACAGATAGAAATAAAATGATAAGGCCCTGATGGGGGAAACTGAATAAAAGAAATGCAGCAAATTAGCTTAAATGATGGTTAAATCTATATTTCTAGCAAAACATTTTTAAAGTTAATTTATCTCACAAAAGATAAAAATGCATGTTGGCCACTTGTTATTGAGTCAAAAAAAAAAAAAAAATACAAAAAAAAAAAAGAAGAAGAAGAAAAAGAAGAAAAGAAACATTTTATATATATTTAATATATATTTATATATATTATTTAATCTTAATTAAAATGAATTGCTTAATATTATTACGCATTTTTTTGGAACTGCAAGCCAGTGATGTTATAATAATAAGCAATAAATATATTAACAACAATATTATATATATAGCCTATCACAATTTAATTTTAGAAAAAATTATACTAAAATAAAAATAAATTTAGCTTTAGACATTTCCTAATGCCATTCCCCCATATATAAAATCCATACTAGAATGCACGATATTAAAATCAATTTTCTATGATTTCTTATGATCAAAGCAAATGTAAAAGTAGCTGTGATTTGCTTGAGATAAAACTGCATGAATAGCATGTTGCAATAAATCTGGCATTATAAAAGTGTGCAACAAAAAAGCAAATGGCACAGATGGACTGTTTTTTTCTGCTAGATGGAGACACGGCTGGTTGGGTAAGCTGAGTGATCGGCACAGGCAGATAATATATGTAAGAGAACAGAGACTACTCGATAATCATGCTAATCCTGAACACTGCCAAACATTCAGCACACTCGCACTGCCAAGAATCTGCAGAGGAACACTCACACAACCATAGACACCAATCACGCATACGCTTACACCCAAACACACACTCTCCGACTGACATACGAGCACAAACCATCAGAAACACTCGCTCACACACAGCACTGCATTCAAGAGGCTGCCCATTTCTCTGCCACTCTCCCAAAGTTGTACATTGCAAAGAACGCTACGATTTCAAAGCAGAAAAACGCCTGGAGGAAATTAAGCAAGGTTTCTAAAAGGCATCTGATACACAGCTCCCTTTGAGAGAATATTCTAAATATAAACGCATATTGGAAATGGGATTTTAGTTTGACTCCAGGCAGCTATATGTGGTTTCCAAGGCAACTATTTTATTGTTTGTGCTAATGGGTGGGATACAGTAAGACGTGCATTTACATTGTAAGTGCAAGAACACTAGA